>NC_069500.1:1448506854-1448551854 GCF_027579735.1 Bombina bombina | reverse complement strand
TATATATACTGTATAAATACACTGGATAACATAGAATACATACTATTATACATATATATATATATATATATACTGTATAAATACACTGGATAACATAGAATACATACTATTATATATATATATATATACTGTATAAATACACTGGATAACATAGAATACATACTATTATATATATATATATATATATATATATATATATATATATATATATATACTGTATAAATACACTGGATAACATAGAATACATACTATTATATATATATATATATATATATATATATATATATATATATATATATATATCCTCCGTGTGTGTCTGCACTCCCAATGCTGTGTAGTCATCAACCAGGGTGCAAAGTCAAACAAGTATACAGTCTATATCCAATAAAGGACTGCACTCACTGGATTTAGTTTCAGAAACCTTCAAATCTTTAATTTTATTTTGTATTTTGATTGTGTTTTCTGGTGGTATGGTCATGGGGCCTTGTTTGTGTGTTACCATGGTGATGGATTTTTGGCGCAATTTTGATGTTTGTGATGGGTGGGGCTAGTGCTATATATTGCACACTTTGTTCACTTGCACTGTTGTCTGGTCTGAGGAAGGGGTCTGCGAACCCCGAAACGTTACCACAATAAAGATTTGAAGGTTTCTGAAACTAAATCCAGTGAGTGCAGTCCTTTATTGGATATAGACTATATATATATATATATATATATATATATACTGTATAAATACACTGGATAACATAGAATACATACTATTATATATATATATACTGTATAAATACACTGGATAACATAGAATACATACTATTATATATATATATACTGTATAAATACACTGGATAACATAGAATACATACTATTATATATATATATATATATATATATATATATATATATATACTGTATAAATACACTGGATAACATAGAATACATACTATTATATATATATACTGTATAAATACACTGGATAACATAGAATACATACTATTATACATATATATATATATATACTGTATAAATACACTGGATAACATAGAATACATACTATTATATATATATATATATATATATATATATATATATATACTGTATAAATACACTGGATAACATAGAATACATACTATTATATATATATATATATATATATATATATATATATATATATATATATATACTGTATAAATACACTGGATAACATAGAATACATACTATTATATATATATATATACTGTATAAATACACTGGATAACATAGAATACATACTATTATACATATATATATATATATATATATATATATATATATATATATATATATACTGTATAAATACACTGGATAACATAGAATACATACTATTATATATATATATATATATATATATATATATATATATATATATATATATATATATATATATATATATATATATACTGTATAAATACACTGGATAACATAGAATACATACTATTATATATATATACTGTATAAATACACTGGATAACATAGAATACATACTATTATATATATATATATATATATATATATATATATATATATATATATATATATATATATATATACTGTATAAATACACTGGATAACATAGAATACATACTAATATATATATATATATATATATATATATATATACTGTATAAATACACTGGATAACATAGAATACATACTATTATATATATATATATATATATATACTGTATAAATACACTGGATAACATAGAATACATACTATTATATATATATATATATATATATATATATATATATATATATACTGTATAAATGCACTGGATAACATAGAATACATACTATTATATATATATATATATATACTGTATAAATACACTGGATAACATAGAATACATACTATTATATATATATATATACTGTATAAATACACTGGATAACATAGAATACATACTATTATATATATATATATATACTGTATAAATACACTGGATAACATAGAATACATACTATTATATATATATATATACTGTATAAATACACTGGATAACATAGAATACATACTATTATATATATATATATATATATATATATATATATATATATATATATATATACTGTATAAATACACTGGATAACATAGAATACATACTATTATATATATATATATATATATATATATATATATACTGTATAAATACACTGGATAACATAGAATACATACTATTATATATATATATACTGTATGAATACACTGGATAACATAGAATACATACTATTATATATATATATATACTGTATAAATACAATGGATAACATAGAATACATACTATTATATATATATATATATAAACATTTGGTTTTTATTTATTAGCATACTCATTTCATTTTCTTTTCCTCATTTAGCAAACTGTGCTATTTTAAGTAAAAATACAGGTAAAGGTAGCCTGATTTGGGTGGAATAAACCTAATAGGACTCCTCAGAAATATATTTAACATCACAACCTAGAAATAGATATACAAGTCATATATTTAATATAAAACATAGTGTGCTGACATGATACTCCCATATGGTAAATGTTTTAAAGCTGTAATTGAATAAGCCTATATGGTTATTACCAATGGTATTGCATGAGAGTGCTACTCTAAGAGTTACAATTGTGGAATAGGTTTGACACACCCTCACCAGTTGTCTAATGGGACTAATTTAGTATTTTCACACCTGATGGGGGTGTGTGCTAATAACACACATGGATTGGTTTTTTGTTGCTTTATAAGCCAGAGCTCTCATTTCTTGAACAGAAGCCTGATGAAACAGACAGTAGTCTGAGAAACGCGTTGCATTCTGTCCTTTTTAATATCAGAGTCATATGGCTGATATCTGACTTTTATTTGCCATTAAATTGTGGTCTATTTTAACATTATTATGAGAGTCTGAGCTTGTTTATATCCACTGAGGACTTCACGGATACCGGCACTGATGCTGATACAGTGAGCTGGGACACTGCAAATTCCCAATACACTTGACTTAGCACATTTGGGTGCTGCTCCACTTGTGAGTATCCATTCAGCTTATATTCATCTTTCCGTTCATATCCACAGTATCACACTAGGAGGCGCCTTTGTTTTTTGTGATTGTATTCACAGAGAAAGATTTTTGGAACTACGGGCAATCTTGAAGGCTTGGCCACTTCTGGGTTTGTCCCAGTTTATCAGATTCCAATCAGACAATATAACCTTGGTGGCTTACATCAACCATGAGGGGGGAACAAGAATTCCTTGGTGATGATGGAAGTATCTCAGATTCTGGAGTGGGCAGAGGCCCACAGCTGTTCATTTTCAGCAATCCACATTCCGGGTGTGGACAACTGGGAGGCGGATTTTCTCAGCAGGCAATCCTTCCATCCAGGGGAATGGTCTCTCCAGTCCGAGGTGTTTGCAGAGATATGCAGCAAGTGGGGGACGCTGGAGATAGATCTCATGGCGTCCCGTCTCAATACCAAGCTTCCCAGGTATGGCTCGAGGTTGAGGGATCCCCAAGCGGATCTAATAGATGCACTAGCAGTGCCCTGGAGGTTCAAACTCATATCTTTTTTCCTCCATTACCGCTTCTTCCTCGAGTGGTGGCCCACATCAAGCAGGAGCGGGTATCGGTAATCCTGATTGCTCCATCGTAGCCGCGAAGGACATGGTTCGAGGATTTAGAGGGATGTCCTCATCTCCTCCATGGAAGTTACCTTGTCACAGAGACCTGCTGATACAAGTTCCATTTGTTCATCAAAATCTAGATTCTCTAAGGCTGACTGCATGGAGATTGAATGCTTAGTCTTAGCCAAGAGAGGTTTCTTTGAGAGTGTCATTGATACTCTTATTCAAGCTCGTAAACCATTTACTCTGCATATCTACCACAAGGTGTGGAGGACCTACTTATTCTGGTGTGAAGAGCGTGGTTTTTCCTGGCACAGAGTTAAGGTTGCCAGGATCTTATCTTTTCTCCAGGATGGGCTGGAGAATGGCATTTCTGCAAGTTAACTGAGGGGACAGTTTTCTGCCCTGTTGGTTTTATTGCACAAGAGATTGGCTGAGCTTCCAGACGTGCAGTACTTTAAGGCTCTGATTAGGATCAGACCTGTGTTTAGATCTGGGGCTCCTCCTTGGAGCCTAAATCTTGTTCTTCGGGTTTTGCAACAGGTTCCATTTGAGCCTATACATTCCATTGACATTAAATTATCTTGGAAGGTTCTCTTTCTATTGGCTATTGCCTCTGTGTGCAGAGTTTCTGAGATATATGCTTTGCAATGTAAGCCCCTTATCTGATTTTTCATGCAGATAAGTCAGTTTTAAGTACTAAATTAGGTTTTCTTCCTAAGGTTGTGTCAGATCGCAACATCAATCAGGAGATTGTGGTTCTTTTCTTGTGTCCTAATCCTTCTTCATTGAAGGAACGCTTACTTTACAATTTGGATGTGGTTCGCGCCTTGAAGTTCTATCTTCAGGCTACTAAGGAGTTTAGGCAATCTTCCTCTGTCTATTCGGGGAAGCGTAAAGAGCAGAAGGCTACTTCGACTTCCCTATCTTTTTAGTTTAAGGAGTATCATCCGCTTAGCTTACGAGAGTGTAGTGGAAGAAGATAAACAAATAGCAAACTATTTAAATGATTACTTTTGTTCAGTCTTTACAACAGATGGTAAAGATAGTGAGATTCTATTAAGTGATGTTACTGTAAATAATAATGTGAGTAGTACTTTTCTTATTACAGAGGAAAAGGTTTCAAGGGCTTTACTAAAAATAAAAGTAAATAATCTGTGGGTCCAGATAATATTCATCCAAGGGTTCTAAGAGAACTTTGATCCATAATAGCTACTCCATTAGCTGATTTATTTAATCAGTCACTTCTAACAGGAGTTGTTCCAAAAGACTGGAAAATTGCCAATGTAGTTCCTCTTCATAAAAAGGGTAGTAGGGAAGATTCTGCTAACTATAGGCCAGTCAGTTTGACCTCAATTGCTGGGAAATTAATGGAAACTCTTTTAAAGGAAAGACTTGTATCTTTCATTCAGACAAACAACTTAGAAGACAAAGGACAGCGTGGTTTCACTGCTGGAAGATCATGTCAGACTAATCTAATTGATTTCTTTGACCATGTAACTAAATTAATAGACCAGGGAGGAACTGTAGATGTTGCATATCTAGACTTTAGCAAATCATTTGACACCGTCCCACACAACAAACTTATTCACAAAATGTATTGCCTTGGAATAGATGCTAAGATTAAGTGGGTAGAATGCTGGCTTAAAGATAGACAGAGGGTTTCAATTAATGGAGAACATTCAAATGAGGCGTCAGTTACTAGTGGTGTTCCCCAAGGGTCAGTTCGTGGGCCTGTTTTGTTTAACATGTTCATAAGTGATAGTGGAAGTGGGGAAGGTTTGCTGATGGTACAAACATTTGTAACAGGGTAGATGTTCCAGGAGGAGTTGATCAAATGAACTGTGATATTAATAAACTAGAGGACTGGTCAAATAAATAGGATCTGAAGTTTAATATTACCAAGAGCAAAATTATGCATATAGGATCCAAAAACCCAAAGGCCACTTATAGGGGAATATTTATCAAGCTCCGTATGGAGCTTGAGGCCCCTTTTTTCTAAAGACCGCTGCTCCATAACTTTTCTTCCTGCTCTAAGGCCAGGGACAGAAATCAACCTGATCGAATACGATCTGGTTGATTGACACCACCTGCTAGTGGCCGATTGGCCACAAATCTGCAGGGGGCGGCATTGCACCAGCAGTTCACAAGAACTGCTGGTGCAATGATAACTGCCGACAGCGTATGGGTGTGTTTGATTGTGTGTGTGTGATTGGCTGTGTGATTGTGTGTATAAGTGTGTGTGTGCATGTGTGATTGGCTGTGTGATTGTGTGTATAAGTGTGATTGTGTATGCGATTGGCTGTGTGATTGTGTGTGTGTGATTGGCGGTGTGATTGTGTGTATAAGTGTGTGTGTGTGCATGTGTGATTGGCTGTGTGATTATGTGTATAAGTGTGTGTGTGTGCATGTGTGATTGGCTGTGTGATTATGTGTATAAGTGTGTGTGTGTGCATGTGTGATTGGCTGTGTGATTGTGTGTATAAGTGTGTGTGTGCATGTGTGATTGGCTGTGTGATTGTGTGTATAAGTGTGTGTGTGCATGTGTGATTGGCTGTGTGATTGGCTGTATAAGTGTGTGTGTGCATGTGTGATTGGCTGTGTGATTGTGTGCATAAGTGTGTGTGCGCATGTGTGATTGGCTGTGTGATTGTGTGTATAAGTGTGTGTGTGCATGTGTGATTGGCTGTGTGATTGTGTGTATAAGTGTAATTGTGTGTGTGATTGGCTGTGTGATTGTGTGTATAAGTGTGTGTGTGTGTGTGCATGTGTGATTGGCTGTGTGATTGTGTGTGATTGGCTGTGTGATTGTGTGTATAAGTGTGTGTATGCATGTGTGATTGGCTGTGTGATTATGTGTATAAGTGTGTGTGTGCATGTGTGATTGGCTGTGTGATTGTGTGTATAAGTGTGTGTGTGCATGTGTGATTGGCTGTGTGATTGTGTGTTTAAGTGTGTGTGTGTGCATGTGTGATTGGCTGTGTGATTATGTGTATAAGTGTGTGTGCGCATGTGTGATTGGCTGTGTGATTGTGTGTATAAGTGTGTGTGTGCATGTGTGATTGGCTGTGTGATTGTGTGTATAAGTGTGTGTGTGCATGTTTGATTGGCTGTGTGATTGTGTGTATAAGTGTGTGTGTGTGTGTGTGCATGTGTGATTGGCTGTGTGATTGTGTGTATAAGTGTGTGTGTGTGTGCATGTGTGATTGGCTGTGTGATTGTGTGTATAAGTGTGTGTGTGCATGTGTGATTGGCTGTGTGATTGTGTGTATAAGTGTGTGTGTGCATGTTTGATTGGCTGTGTGATTGTGTGTATAAGTGTGTGTGTGTGTGCATGTGTGATTGGCTGTGTGATTGTGTGTGTGTGTGATTGGCTGTGTGATTGTGTGTATAAGTGTGTGTATGCATGTGTGATTGGCTGTGTGATTATGTGTATAAGTGTGTGTGTGCATGTGTGATTGGCTGTGTGATTGTGTGTATAAGTGTGTGTGTGCATGTGTGATTGGCTGTGTGATTGTGTGTATAAGTGTGTGTGTGCATGTGTGATTGTGTGTTTAAGTGTGTGTGTGTGCATGTGTGATTGGCTGTGTGATTATGTGTATAAGTGTGTGTGCGCATGTGTGATTGGCTGTTATTGGGTGTATAAGTGTGTGTGTGCATGTGTGATTTGCTGTGTGATTGTGTGTGTAAGTGTGTGTGTGCATGTTTGATTGGCTGTGTGATTGTGTGTATAAGTGTGTGTGTGCATGTGTGATTGGTTGTGTGATTGTGTGTATAAGTGTGTGTGTATGTGTGATTGGCTGTGTGATTATGTGTATAAGTGTGTGTTTATGTGTGATTGGCTGTGTGATTGTGTGTATAAGTGTGTGTGTGCATGTGTGATTGGCTGTGTGATTGTGTGTATAAGTGTGTGTGTGCATGTGTGATTGGCTG
This sequence comes from Bombina bombina, assembly GCF_027579735.1. Classification (NCBI taxonomy): domain Eukaryota; kingdom Metazoa; phylum Chordata; class Amphibia; order Anura; family Bombinatoridae; genus Bombina; species Bombina bombina. The sequence continues at coordinate 1,448,544,282 of NC_069500.1, read as the reverse complement.
TGTGATTATGTGTATAAGTGTGTGTGTGTGTGTGTGCATGTGTGATTGGCTGTGTGATTGTGTGTATAAGTGTGTGTGTGCATGTTTGATTGGCTGTGTGATTATGTGTATAAGTGTGTGTGTGCATGTGTGATTGGCTGTGTGATTGTGTGTATAAGTGTGTGTGTGCATGTTTGATTGGCTGTGTGATTGTGTGTATAAGTGTGTGTGTGCATGTGTGATTGGCTGTGTGATTATGTGTATAAGTGTGTGTGTGCATGTTTGATTGGCTGTGTGATTATGTGTATAAGTGTGTGTGTGCATGTGTGATTGGCTGTGTGATTATGTGTATAAGTGTGTGTGTGCATGTGTGATTGGCTGTGTGATTATGTGTATAAGTGTGTGTGTGCATGTGTGATTGGCTGTGTGATTGGGTGTATAAGTGTGTGTGTGCATGTGTGATTGGCTGTGTGATTGTGTGCATAAGTGTGTGTGTGCATGTGTGATTGGCTGTGTGATTGGGTGTATAAGTGTGTGTGTGCATGTGTGATTGGGTGTATAAGTGTGTGTGTGCATGTGTGATTGGCTGTGTGATTGTGTGTATAAGTGTGTATCAACAGCTATGGCTTCAGCTATCATCTCTATGCTGACGATACCCAGATCTACCTTTCCACCCTGCACTCTCTCCTTCTGTCAATTCTCACATCAGCGACTGCTTATCTGGCATTTCCTCCTGGATGGCCTCTCACCACCTAAGTATAAACATGTCCAAGACCGAACTACTTATAATTCCCCCCCTCTAACTCTACTCCAGTTTCTAATTTTTCCCTCACTGTTGGCGGCACCACTATCTCCCCATCACCCCAAGTCTGCTGCCTTGGAGTCACGCTTGACTCAAATCTGTCCTTCATTTCCCACATCCAATTGCTCTCTTCATCCTGCCGCAACCACCTACGCATTATCTCCAAAATTTGTCCGTTTCTAAGTGCTGAAACTACTAAACAGCTAATCCACTCCCTGGAAATTTCCCAACTTGACTACTGTAACAACTTACTAACTGGCCTCCCTCTCTCCCGCCTCTCTCCCCTCCAATCCATCCTAAATGCATCTGCCAGACTAATCCACCTCTCTCGACGCTCTGTGAGTCCCTTCACTGGCTCCCCGTTCACAACAGAGTTAAATTCAAAATTCTCACCCTGACCTACAAAGCCCTCACCAATGCTGCCCCACCCTACCTGTCCTCACTCATCAACAAATATACTCCTGCCCGTCCCCTAAGATCCAACAACGACCTGCTTCTTGCATCCTCTACCATCACCTCCTCTCATGCTAGATTACAGGACTTCTCTTGTGCGGCACCAACCCTGTGGAACGCACTTCCTCGTGCTGTCAGACTTGCCCCTAACCTCTCCTCCTTTAAACATTCCCTAAAGACCTTTCTGTTCAGGGAAGCTTATCACCCGACTTATTAACATACTAACTTCACTTAACTAACAGCTGCCCTCTATCTCCTCACTAATATCATTCTCACCTCTGCAGTCCCCACCTCCTGTTTCCCATCCTCCTACCCATCTAGATTGTAAGATACCACGGGAATAGGGCCCTCAATTCCCCCTGTTTTTGTCTGTAAAATTTTGTCTTATTGTATTGTTTCTCCATTGTACTGTTATCCTTGTACCCATGGGCAGCGCTGCAGAATCTGTTGGCGCTTTATAAATAAAGAATAATAATAATAATGTGTGATTGGCTGTGTGATTGTGTGTATAAGTGTGTGTGCATGTGTGATTGGCTGTGTGATTGGCTGTGTGATTGTGTGTATAAGTGTGTGTGCGCATGTGTGATTGGCTGTGTGATTGGGTGTATAAGTGTGTGTGCATGTGTGATTGGCTGTGTGTGTGCATGTGGGATTGGCTGTGTGTGCGTGCATGTGTGATTGGCTGTGTGTGCGTGCATGTGTGATTGGCTGTGTGTGCATGTGTGATTGGCTGTGTGTGTGTGAATGTGTGATTGGCTGTGTGATTGTGTGTATACGTGTGTGTGCATGTGTGATTGTGTGTATACGTGTGTGTGCATGTGTGATTGGCTGTGTGTGTGTGTGTGTGTGTGTATGTATGTATGTATGTATGTATGTATGTATGTATATATATATATATATATATATATATATATGTATATATGTGATTTTTGAGCTGTAGTTTATTCACTTCTCTGCTCCTGTCAAGAGCTCAGTACCCTGGCCCTATGCTCACAATGTGTTATCATCATTAGGCTGTATTTGGAGAAGCATCAGCCCTCATACCGACTGCACTCAGTGCGCTGCGGGGGCAATGAGGTTCACCTGTCTCTTTGTCCTATGGAGTTCTACAAAGTGAACAGCACGGCCCAGTGTCATGGGGGGTCACCGGTTGTGGTGAGCTGCACAGTGAAACCAGGAGTCAGCGGGCCACCTCCACCCAAAAAAAAGAAAGTAAACCAACTTCAACAAGAGGTCAGTAACTAGTTATAACCTGGTACTAGTGGTTACAGTGTGTGTTGTGTGTATGATGTCAGCAGTGACTGACTGTATTGTGTGTATGATGTCAGCAGTGACTGACTGTATTGTGTGTATGATGTCAGCAGTGACTGACTGTATTGTGTGTATGATGTCAGCAGTGACTGACTGTATTGTGTGTATGATGGGAGCAGTGACTGACTGTAGTGTGTAGGATGGGTGCAGTGACTGACTGTATTGTGTGTATGATGGGAGCAGTGACTGACTGTATTGTGTGTAGGATGGGAGCAGTGACAGACTGTATTGTGTGTAGGATGGGAGCAGTGACAGACTGTATTGTGTGTATGATGGGAGCAGTGACTGACTGTATTGTGTGTATGATGTCAGCAGTGACTGACTGTATTGTGTGTAGGATGGGAGCAGTGACTGACTGTATTGTGTGTATGATGTCAGCAGTGACTGACTGTATTGTGTGTATGATGTCAGCAGTGACTGACTGTATTGTGTGTATGATGGGAGCAGTGACTAACTGTAGTGTGTGTATGATGGGAGCAGTGACTGACTGTATTGTGTGTATGATGGGAGCAGTGACTGACTTTATTGTGTGTAGGATGGGAGCAGTGACTGACTGTATTGTGTGTATGATGTCAGCAGTGACTGACTGTAGTGTGTGTATGATGGGAGCAGTGACTGACTGTAGTGTGTGTATGATGTCAGCAGTGACTGACTGTAGTGTGTGTATGATGTCAGCAGTGACTGACTGTAGTGTGTGTAGGATGGGAGCAGTGACTGACTGTAGTGTGTGTATGATGGGAGCAGTGACTGACTGTATTGTGTGTAGGATGGGAGCAGTGACTGACTGTATTGTGTGTATGATGGGAGCAGTGACTGACTGTATTGTGTGTAGGATGGGAGCAGTGACTGACTGTAGTGTGTGTAGGATGGGAGCAGTGACTAACTGTAGTGTGTGTAGGATGGGAGCAGTGACTGACTGTATTGTGTGTAGGATGGGAGCAGTGACTGACTGTATTGTGTGTATGATGGGAGCAGTGACTGACTGTATTGTGTGTAGGATGGAAGCAGTGACTGACTGTATTGTGTTTAGGATGGGAGCAGTGACTGGCTGTATTGTGAGTAGGATGGGAGCAGTGACTGACTGTAGTGTGTGTATGATGGGAGCAGTGACAGACTGTATTGTGTGTAGGATGGGAGCAGTGACAGACTGTATTGTGTGTATGATGTCAGCAGTGACTGACTGTATTGTGTGTATGATGTCAGCAGTGACTGACTGTAGTGTGTAGGATGGGTGCAGTGACTGACTGTATTGTGTGTATGATGGGAGCAGTGACTAACTGTAGTGTGTGTATGATGGGAGCAGTGACTGACTGTATTGTGTGTATGATGGGAGCAGTGACTGACTGTAGTGTGTGTATGATGGGAGCAGTGACTGACTGTAGTGTGTATGATGGGAGCAGTGACAGACTGTATTGTGTGTATGATGGGAGCAGTGACTGACTGTAGTGTGTGTAGGATGGGAGCAGTGACTGACTGTATTGTGTGTATGATGGGAGCAGTGACTGACTGTATTGTGTGTATGATGTCAGCAGTGACTGACTGTATTGTGTGTAGGATGGGAGCAGTGACTGACTGTATTGTGTGTATGATGGGAGCAGTGACTGACTGTATTGTGTGTAGGATGGGAGCAGTGACTGACTGTATTGTGTGTATGATGGGAGCAGTGACTGACTGTATTGTGTGTAGGATGGGAGCAGTGACTGACTGTATTGTGTGTAGGATGGGAGCAGTGACTAACTGTAGTGTGTGTAGGATGGGAGCAGTGACTGACTGTATTGTGTGTTGGATGGGAGCAGTGACTGACTGTATTGTGTGTATGATGGGAGCAGTGACTGACTGTATTGTGTGTAGGATGGGAGCAGTGACTGACTGTATTGTGTTTAGGATGGGAGCAGTGACTGACTGTATTGTGAGTAGGATGGGAGCAGTGACTGACTGTAGTGTGTGTATGATGGGAGCAGTGACAGACTGTATTGTGTGTAGGATGGGAGCAGTGACAGACTGTATTGTGTGTATGATGTCAGCAGTGACTGACTGTATTGTGTGTATGATGTCAGCAGTGACTGACTGTATTGTGTGTATGATGGGAGCAGTGACTAACTGTAGTGTGTGTATGATGGGAGCAGTGACTGACTGTAGTGTGTGTATGATGGGAGCAGTGACTGACTGTATTGTGTGTATGATGGGAGCAGTGACAGACTGTATTGTGTGTATGATGGGAGCAGTGACTGACTGTATTGTGAGTAGGATGGGAGCAGTGACTGACTGTAGTGTGTGTATGATGGGAGCAGTGACAGACTGTATTGTGTGTAGGATGGGAGCAGTGACAGACTGTATTGTGTGTATGATGGGAGCAGTGACTGACTGTATTGTGTGTATGATGGGAGCAGTGACTGACTGTATTGTGTGTAGGATGGGAGCAGTGACAGACTGTATTGTGTGTAGGATGGGAGCAGTGACAGACTGTAGTGTGTGTAGGATGGGAGCAGTGACTGACTGTATTGTGTGTATGATGTCAGCAGTGACTGACTGTATTGTGTGTAGGATGGGAGCAGTGACTGACTGTATTGTGTGTAGGATGGGAGCAGTGACTGACTGTATTGTGTGTAGGATGGGAGCAGTGACTGACTGTATTGTGTGTAGGATGGGAGCAGTGACTGACTGTATTGTGTGTAGGATGGGAGCAGTGCCTGACTGTATTGTGTGTAGGATGGGAGCAGTGACTGACTGTATTGTGTGTAGGATGGGAGCAGTGACTGACTGTATTGTGTGTAGGATGAGAGCAGTGACTGACTGTAGTGTGTGTAGGATGGGAGCAGTGACTGACTGTATTTTGTGTAGGATGGGAGCAGTGACTGACTGTATTGTGTGTAGGATGGGAGCAATGATTGACTGTATTGTGTGTAGGATGGGAGCAGTGACTGACTGTATTGTGTGTAGGATGGGAGCAGTGACTGACTGTATTGTGTGTAGGATGGGAGCAGTGACTGACTGTATTGTGTGTAGGATGGGAGCAGTGACTGACTGTATTGTGTGTAGGATGGGAGCAGTGACTGACTGTATTCTGTGTACGATGGGAGCAGTGACTGACAGGGTGTGTTGTGTGTATTCTGTGGGCGAGACCAGAATGTATTTTATAACTAAATTTACACCTCTCTAATTAGGAAAATATCCGTCTAAAAGGAGGAGCTCGGCCTGGGGAGGGACGTGTGGAGGTGCTGAAGAAGGGTCAGTGGGGGACAGTGTGTGATGACCGATGGGACCTACAAGCTGCAAGTGTGGTCTGTAGGCAGCTTGGCTTTGGAAGTGCTAAGGAAGCCCTGACTGGCGCTCGCATGGGGCAGGGTGAGTGTGATTTAGTATTTATTTAATCTCCATCTAAGAAATGTTTTATCTCTCATTTCTGTTTACATTACATATAACCCCCACCTAGATTACATGTGCATACATTACATATCACCCCTCCTACATCACGTGTATACATTACATATCACCCCCTCCTAGATCACGTGTATACATTACATATCACCCCCTCCTAGATCACGTGTATACATTACATATCACCCCCTCCTAGATCACGTGTATAAATTACATATCACCCCCTCCTAGATCACGTGTATAAATTACATATCACCCCCTCCTAGATCACGTGTATACATTAAATATCACCCCCTCCTAGATCACGTGTATACATTAAATATCACCCCCTCCTAGATCACGTGTATACATTACATATCACCCCCTCCTAGATCACGTGTATACATTACATACAGTGGAGGCTCCTCCATATGTACACAACCGCACTTGAACCCCCAGCCCAAATGAAGGGGAAAAAAAAAACTTTGAATAAAATATTTTTCCAATAGCCCCCCTATTGGAAAAATGATATTTAATTTATAGCCCAAAAAAAAAATAAAAGCTTAAGTCTCTTTTTAAAAAAAAAAAAAAAAAAGTGTAGATATATATATATATATATATATATATATATATATATATCTCTCAAAGCGAAAAAAAACAGAGAGAAACACTGGGGAACAATATCATGTCCCCAATAAAGCCAGGGATTTCAGCACTCAAGTTACTTGTATGAAATAACTAACAATCACTCATATTTGGATAAGTCAAAAAAGTGAAAATTCATTCTGTTCATTCTCACTCCGGTGCAAAATACACAACAGCTGGGTCCCCTAAATGAAACCTGGTACGGATTACAAACATAATATTATAATTCTGTGCAAAAAATTATTTTAAAACATATTTCATGTTGTTGTGTAGAATAATAAAAATAAACAAACAAAAGCTGGCCAGCTTGCATATGGTTAACTCGGTATATGTAAATTACAAATACATTACTAAATTGCAACACCCCTACCAGAGGGTAGCCCTGCACTCCCACAGGAAACTGCTACCATGGAAAACAAATGGGGATCCATGCATTATAATAGTTACAAATACATGGCAACACCTCAGAGGATAACCCAATTGTTATTGGAAATCTGTTATCATGAGAAATATACCTGAGGATCTATGCCAGATAAATAATACCATTATGTCATGCAGACAATTATGTATAACCACTGTATACATTACGTTTATTTACACATTATATAGAAAATGAACAACTCTCCAACCAGAGGGTAGCACCAATATAAATATTTAAAGGTTATCGCTACCATGGAAACAAGTGGGATCTATGTTCAAATAAATAATAAATGCGTAATTACAGCCATACATAAAGATACATATATATTGCAACGTATCAATATAAACTGTTGCTCACATGTATCTAAATAGTAACATGTCAGTTCCAATCCTGCACTGTGTGCATTAGGGTGCATCGGAGTTTAAACCACTTTTTTCCGTGTGTACCTGCTTAGTATTTTATCAAGTGTGAACTCGTAAGTCCGTTAATACATTACAACAGGTTGCTTATATTTAAGGAATCCTCCACATCCAGAGTCCTTAGGATAGTTTATCCGGAACCAAGACATATTTATTTCTCCATGGCTGTAAACAAACTTTATGCGGTATCCATCGAGTGAACCAAGAAGCCGGGTCTCAGCTGCAAGAAATGACGTCACACGCCAACGGCCGTTTCACCCCCCACGTGACCAAGCGTCATAGGGCCTTCCTCAGGGCGTCTACATTAGCACTCCATGTGCGGTCCTTATAAGCACAGCCCATATTTTGGATTGGTGAAATATCAATAGTGTGGTTTTAGTAGCAACGATCAGGTGACTTTTATACATCCAGATCCATTCCATGTCACTACTAAATAAACGGAAAACTCTATTTGTTTGCACATTAATATTTAATTTATTAATCAATGGACAAATGGGTGCAAAAATGAATGAGCATTAGGAACAACTATATAGATAAATTAAGATATGGATTAGAATATGCCACAGTTATATATCCATATAATATTTTAAAGATAATGCTTAAGAGGCAACAATTTTATTTATTTTATTTTATTGTATTACTGGAAAAATATACAAAGCTACATTGTTATAGAAAAGGGGCAAAGTCTAATTTTTCATTTAATCCTCTTGGAGACAGGGTTTGCAACCTATAGATCCATGCTACTTCCTTTCTAAGTAACAAGTTATCAATATCTCCTCCTCTGCCATGTAAAGAGAAGTTTTCGATCCCTATTACTTTGAGACAATCAATAGAACAATTATGACATAGTTTAAAGTGTAGTGCAGTATTGCTGTTTATATTTCCCTCTTTTGCATTGACAATATCATTACTACGGTGTTCAGTAATTCTATCTTTCAGAATTCTCTTTGTTTTACCTGTGTAAAATAATGGGCATGGACAATATAAAAGATAGATAACATTATCAGATTTACAATTAATAAATTGTCTGATCTCATATGTTTTATAACCAGTGCTGAACTGTTTAGTTTTTACAATAAACTTGCAGAAAACACAATTTCCACATTGGAAGCAGCCCTGTAACTTTTGGCATTTTTCAAGCCAATTTTCTGCCTTAAGATTGCGTGTAAAGTCGCTCTTAGTCTTAAGCAACTTATCTTTCAAATTGGGAGCCCTACGTGCAACTAATGATGGGAATTCACCCACTACATTTTTTACATTTTCATCAACCAGCAAAAATTGCCATTTATTGTTAAGTATATTATGGACTTGGTTCCAATGCCCATTATATTCTGTAACAAATCTCACTCTGTTGTCAGTTTTTTTTGTCAAACAATAGGGAATCTCTATTGGTTTTAAGTGCACGATTCCTAGCATATTTTACATTTCGTTTTGAATAGCCTCTTGCTTTAAATCTATTAGACATCTCTTCAGCATGAAAGTTACATTTTGTTTTACTGGAACAATTTCTTCGTAACCTAAGAAATTGTCCAATAGGGATCCCTTTAATAAGGGATGGTGGATGATGGCTTGAGGTGAGTAATAATGTATTAGTAGCTGTACTTTTTCTATAGATTTCAGTAGTAAGTTTTTTACCCTCTTTCTTAATTTTTATATCCAAGAATGCCAATTCAGTAGTGCTGTAGTCATATGTGAGAAAAATATTAGTCATTCTTGTTTACATTGGCTACAAATTCTTTTAGAAGATCTAGTGACCCTTTCCAAAGAATAAATATGTCGTCCACATAACAACGCCATATTAATACTGAAGATGCTAGCCATTCATTGAATTCTTCAAACACAATAAGAAGCTCCCATAGGCCTAGGTGCAAGCAGGCATAGGAAGGGGCACAAGTAGCCCCCATCGCCGTGCCTCTTACTTGCTTATAGAACTTGTTATCAAATTTAAACACATTATTTTCCTAGATGAATTTCAATAATTCCACCAAAAATTCAGTATGTTTATCATATTGTTTACCTCTTGATTCTAGAAAATGTTGTACAGCTAGGATTCCTAGCATGTGTGGGATGGAGGAATAGAGTGCCTCAACATCTGACACTAGAATAGTTTCTTCATCTACTTCTATACCATCTAACTGACGTAAAAGGTCAGTGGTATCTTGAACAAATGTAGGTAATGATGATACAAATGTTTTTAAATAACTGTCTACATAATTACCAATGTGTTCAGTTATACTACCAATCCCCGAAATTATGGGGCGACCCGGAGGGTCTTGCATATTCTTATGTAATTTGGGGATACAATAGAAGACTGGAACTTTAGGAAAATTCACATATAGATAGTCAAATTCTTTTTTACTTATAATTCCATTCTTTCTTGCTCTATTTAGAATATGGAGCAATTCACCCTGTATTTTTACAATCGGATTTTCATGAAGCAGTTGATACTCTTCTTTATTGTTAAGTTGTTTTTTAACTTCTGAAACATAATTCGATTCATTCATTATGACTAAATTGCCACCCTTGTCCGCTTGCTTGATTATGATCCCAGGAGTGTTCATAAGCTCCTGTAAAGCAATTCTTTCATGTCTAGATAGATTATCGTTAATTATTCTATCAATTGGTAATTTTTCAATTTCTTTTTCTACCTCTTTTACAAAGAGATTAACTGCTGGCACAAGTGACAATGGTGGCATATAGCTTGATTTAGGTGTTGAGATTGGTGGAGGGATATCTATGATCTTATTACATGTATTCTCAGAGGTTGTTGGGATATTGCTAGTAAGGTCTTCAAATTCACCTTCACTAATCAAACTTTCAAGGGCATTTAGAGTAGCCTCATCTTCTTCAGTGATTTTCCCTGTTTCTAATTGATTTAGATTTTTTATTTTATTCTTAGCCATAACTTGTGAGAGGACGACTTTTCTAGTGAAAAGATGGAGGTCTTTCACTACAGTGAACTTGTCTAAGCTCCGTGTCTCTCTTTCTCTTTTTCTCTCTTTCTCTTTTTCTTTTTCTCTCTTTCTTTTTCTCTTTTTCTCTTTCTCTTTCTCTCTTTCTCTCTTTTTCTCTCTTTTTTCTCTATCTTTATTTCTCTCTCTTTTTCTCTCCGACAAGTCTCACAAGAATGACAAAATTTACAAATGTCTCCTGTGACACCTGGCCAAAAGAAAGCCTTTAGCAGGCAGCTGGTGGAGCACATTACTCCCATATGGCCTGCTCATGGTATTGCATGGGCAAAGCTAAGGAGAGCCTTCTGGTAGGGTTGAGGTACCATTAGCTGCTGCTTCTTTAGCCAAAGTTGTGCTGAGTTAGAGTTTTTGATAATACAATAACCCTTCTTCCCTCTGTACATGATCCTTGCTCTCCTCATGGTACCCAGAATTTGCTTAGGCCCAGTGTGTGTGTGTGTGTGTGTGGGGGGGGGGATTGCTAGCTATGAAGGGCATGCCAAATTAAAGGAGAACAGTCAGAAGGCATCATACACATCAGTTGAGGGTCTCTGATTGGGTTGGCAGCAGGTGACCAGTCTCTGTGGGCCTGGGATTCCACCTTGCTGGTCTGACTAAGAGTGCTCTTTCCACTGAAGAGTACTGAAGGGCTTCCTTACCCTGTAGAGCATTGAAGACAGCCCCAGAATGCCCTGTAAGGTTACCCTGCAGCAGGGGTGGACCAAGTCAGACTCTGATACCTTTTTGCATGATTTTGATTTTATAGACTTGGCACTGTTTTTCAATGTCCTCTTTGGTTTCATCAAAGGGCTGGAAGAATTACCAGGACACTCATTTGAGACGGCTCATCTTGGGTATGCTGACTGCAGCTCTGCAGGATGAAAGACTGTTCCCCCCCCCTGAAGTCCCAGACAATTTTTTTCCTGTAATGCTAACCTTTCTTCCAGGGTAATGGGCCTGTCGTACAGAGCCATGATCCTCCTTCATCAGAACAAACTAAAAAGACCAACAGCGTCAGTAACAGTTATTTTCTACCAGTGAAATTAAATGAATAAATGAACATAAAGGCATAACTTGCTTTATTGTGATTTACAGATATTGCTTTTTTTTTTACAAATCGAAGGTTTGTGGCAACCTGGTGTCGAGCAAGTCTGTAGGCACCATTTATCCAACATATACACAATCTGTGATTGACTAATGGCTGTCACATGATAGTTATATGCACACAGTCTGATGCACCAGTTACTACTGAGCATGTGCAAGAGATCAGTGCATACGTATATGAGTCTGTGATTGACTAATGGCTGTCACATGATAGTTATATGCACACAGTCTGATGCACCAGTTACTACTGAGCATGTGCAAGAGATCAGTGCATACGTATATGAGTCTGTGATTGACTAATGGCTGTCACATGATACAGTTATATGCACACAGTCTGATGCACCAGTTACTACTGAGCCTGTGCAAGAGATCAGTGTATATGTATATGAGTCTGTGATTAGCTGATGGCTGTCACATGATACAGTTATATGCACACTGTCTGAGGCACCAGTTACTACTGAAGTGAAAGAGAAGGTGTGAGTGAGTGCACCTCCGTGTGAGAATCTCAACTGTGCTGCACCCTAAAGTGACAAGTGTTCCTCCAAATAGGTGTCGATAACAAAAAGTGAATAAATAGCAGTATAGGGGAGCGCTCAAAGCTAGTTGAGAATTATATGTAATATATGTTTATATAGTGAGTATATATATGATATGGTGTTATCCAATATAATTGTCCTTGCGTGTAAATAAACGCTTAAAATAAAACCTCAAACGTGATGTGTGTGTGGTCAGATAAACCTGACTTTTCCAACGTGTATAATAGACAAATAATAGACAAATAACTAATGTCAAATGTTTGAATAATTGTTTACTATCAATAATCATAAGAATTCTAAAAGCAAATATTAAATTACATTGTATACAAAAATTTAAACAACAATCACGTATGATAATTATCAAAGCAGTGTATTTGTTGTAACAAAATGAATCTGTTACGATATTTTGCGCGCTGTAAACTGGAGCTGATAAAAAGATAAATTAAAAAAGACTGATCGTTGTATCTCACTGCAGTGGATATAAAACACGCTTTCTATAGGTGGTGTATTATGTGGTTTTTAGATTAATATTACAAAAATGAAAAGCTATATGGCAATAAAACTAGAAAGGCTGTGTGTATACTAGCCGTTATAAAAGTACCTTTAATCTTTGTCTTTAAGGTTGTATGAAATAGGTCAGTTGCAAAATATATTTGTTTTATCTCTCTCTGTGTTGTGGTAATGGGTCTGTATCCCAGCTTGGCTTTACTTCCGGGTCACAGGGGGTAACCATTCAATCGTTGATGGAAATGATGAGAGTATGAGCGCTGATAGGGCAAGGATGGTACGCCCTTATGTTTCCCAACAATTTGTCGGATTAATGAAGATTTATGTAGCTGAGCACTTCTTAATGTAGAAACACATTCCTTATAGCTCACTTAGTGTTTGTTCTGAAAGAGAGATGTTGAAATGTCAAATCGGCTGTTTATTTGCCGGTCTCGGTGGTAGTGGAGTGTGTCCTTCTGTGTGCTATTAGTAATAGCTGGAATCCCAACCGACCAATGATGATGTGTTCTTTATTAGCTACTATTAGAAAGAAAGCTGAATACATATATAGGAGGGGGCATTTTGTGGTGGGAGTGGCTCAGTAAGGAGGGGGCATTATGGGGTGGGAGTGGCTCAGTAAGGAGGGGGCATTATGTGGTGGGAGTGGCTCAGTAAGGAGGGGTCATTATGGGGTGGGAGTGGTTCAGTAAGGAGGGGGCATTATGGGGTGGGAGTGGCTCAGTAAGGAGGGGGCATTATGTGGTGGGAGTGGCTCAGTAAGGAGGGGGCATTATGGGGTGGGAGTGGCTTAGTAAGGAGGGGCATTATGTGGTGGGAGTGGCTCAGTAAGGAGGGAGCATTTTGGGATGGGATTGGCTCAGGGAGGAGAGGTATTATGTGGTGGGATTGGCTCAGTGAGAAGGGGGTATTATGTGGTGGGAGTGGCTCAGTGAGAAGGGGGTATTATGTGGTTGAGCGGCTCAGGGGGGAGGGGCATAATGTGGTGGAAGTGGCTCAGAGAGGAGGGGCATTATGGGGTGGGATTGGCTCAGTGAGAAGGGGGCATTATGGGGTGGGATTGGCTCAGTAAAGAGGGGGCATTATGTGGTGGGAGTGGTTCAGTGAGGAGGGGGCATTATGTGGTGGGAATTGCTCAGTGAGGAGGGGGCATTATGTGGTGGGAGTGGCTCAGTGAGGTGGGGGCCTTATGTGGTGGGAGTGGCTCAGTGAGGAGGGGGCATTTTGGGATGGGATTGGCTCAGTGAGAAGGCGGCATTATGGGGTGAGATTGGCTCAGTGAGAAGGGGGCATTATGGAGTGGGATTTGCTCCAGTGAGAAGGGGGCATTATGGGGTGGGATTGGCTCAGTAAAGAGGGGGTATATTGGAGTGAGATTTGCTCAGTGAGAAGGGGGCATTATGGGGTGGGATTGGCTCAGTGAGAAGGGGGCATTATGTGGTGGGATTGGCTCAGTAAAGAGGGGGTATATTGTGGTGGGATTGGCTCAGTAAAGAGGGGGTATTATGGGGTGGGATTGGCTCAGTGAGAAGGGGCATTATGGGGTGGGATTGGCTCAGTGAGAAGGGGCATTATGTGGTGGGATTGGCTCAGTAAAGAGGGAGCATTATGTGGTGGGAGTGGCTCAGTGAGGAGGGGATATTATGTGGTGGGAGCGGCTCAGTGAGGAGGGGGCATTATGGGGTGGGATTGGCTCAGTGAGGAGGGGGCATTATGGGGTGGGATTGGCTCAGTGAGAAGGGGACATTATGGGGTGGGATTGGCTCAGTAAAGAGGGGGTATTATGTGATGGGAGTGGCTCAGTGTCAAGTCCCCCAGTGCGGCTGAAGCTACAGTATACTTACTGCTAGGCAGGTGCCAGTTTTGGGAGATGTGCAGTCACTAGATCATGCACTGCTGCCATAGCCAGGAGCCTAGGTATGTCACCTCATGCCCTGCTGCTCACATTATTATGGTCATCATTTGCCTATGCGTTATCCTTATCGCTCTTCATATTGTTGCTACTTGCAATTGACCTTGGTGGCACTAAGCCATAATGGGAAGAGTTAGATGGTCAGATCAGTGCTTGGTTTTTCTCACAGAGACTAAAGCAATCTTTTTCCTGGCCTGCTACCTTGTTCCTGACACTGGCAATGCTTTTGGAGTACACTGTCTGACTCTTCTACTAGATCCACTTTCTGAGGAATGATTTAATAGATAATGAACTTCAGAACGGTGTCCTGACCTCTGTACCTTCTTTATTCCTTTGCTTTGATACCTGGTTTTCGGACAGTTTTTTCTGGCATTGATACGTGGCTTATACATTACCTGACAACTGTTGCTTCCCATTCTCTGCATTACTGGTTCTTGTTAATAAAACAGGTAATTTGCCTATTTCCTTTATATAATAACTAAGCCCAGCTCGATCTCAGAGATGAATTATTACTACCCACTCTAAGCAGCTTTCTACCCTGACGCATATTATGCATGATCTGAAAGCCTCTCAGTTAAAGGGACATTTGTACACTAGATTTTTCATAAATGTTTTGTAGCTGATCTCTTTACATAGCCCATCTGGGTGTGTTTTTGTAACAATGTATAGTTTTGCTTACTTTTTAATAACATGTGATGATTTTCAGACTCCTAACCAAGCCCTACGGTGTCAGATGT
Source organism: Bombina bombina (assembly GCF_027579735.1). Lineage (NCBI taxonomy): Eukaryota > Metazoa > Chordata > Amphibia > Anura > Bombinatoridae > Bombina > Bombina bombina. The sequence goes on along the minus strand of NC_069500.1, from coordinate 1,448,529,151 downwards.
ATACACGTGTTTACAGACTCCTAACCAAGCCCCATAGTGTCAGATGTATACACGTGTTTACAGACTCCTAACCAAGCCCTACAGTGTCAGATGTATACATGTGTTTTACAGACCCCTAACCAAGCCCTACAGTGTCAGATGTATACACGTGTTTACAGACTCCTAACCAGGTCCTACAGTGTCAGATGTATACACGTGTTTACAGACTCCTAACCAAGCCCCATAGTGTCAGATGTATACACGTGTTTACAGACTCCTAACCAAGCCCTACAGTGTCAGATGTATACATGTGTTTACAGACTCCTAACCAAGCCCTACAGTGTCAGATGTATACACGTGTTTACAGACTCCTAACCAAGCCCTACAGTGTCAGATGTATACATGTGTTTTACAGACCCCTAACCAAGCCCTACAGTGTCAGATGTATACACGTGTTTACAGACTCCTAACCAGGTCCTACAGTGTCAGATGTATACACATGTTTACAGACTCCTAACCAAGCCCTACAGTGTCAGATGTATACACGTGTTTACAGACTCCTAACCAAGCCCTACAGTGTCAGATGTATACACGTGTTTACAGACTCCTAACCAGGTCCTACAGTGTCAGATGTATACACGTGTTTACAGACTCCTAACCAAGCCCCATAGTGTCAGATGTATACACGTGTTTACAGACTCCTAACCAAGCCCTACAGTGTCAGATGTATACACGTGTTTACAGACTCCTAACCAAGCCCTACAGTGTCAGATGTATACATGTGTTTTACAGACCCCTAACCAAGCCCTACAGTGTCAGATGTATACATGTGTTTTACAGACTCCTAACCAAGCCCTACAGTATCAGATGTATACATGTGTTTTACAGACCCCTAACCAAGCCCTACAGTGTCAGATGTATACACGTGTTTACAGAATCCTAACCAAGCCCCATAGTGTCAGATGTATACACGTGTTTACAGACTCCTAACCAAGCCCTACGGTGTCAGATGTATACAGGTGTTTACAGACTCCTAACCAAGCCCTACAGTGTCAGATGTATACACGTGTTTACAGACTCCTAACCAAGCCCTACGGTGTCAGATGTAAACACGTGTTTACAGACTCCTAACCAAGCCCTACAGTGTCAGATGTATACACGTGTTTACAGACTCCTAACCAAGCCCTACAGTGTCAGATGTATACACGTGTTTACAGACTCCTAACCAAGCCCCATAGTGTCAGATGTATACACGTGTTTACAGAATCCTAACTAAGCCCCATAGTTAGATATATACATGTGTTTACAGACTCCTAACCAAGCCCCATAGTGTCAGATGCATACACGTGTTTACAGACTCCTAACCAAGCCCTACAGTGTCAGATGTATACATGTGTTTTACAGACTCCTAACCAAGCCCTACAGTGTCAGATGTATACATGTGTTTTACAGACCCCTAACCAAGCCCTACAGTGTCAGATGTATACATGTGTTTTACAGACTACTAACCAAGCCCTACAGTGTCAGATGTATACATGTGTTTTACAGAACCCTAACCAAGCCCTACAGTGTCAGATGTATACACGTGTTTACAGACTCCTAACCAAGCCCTACGGTGTCAGATGTATACACATGTTTACAGACTCCTAACCAAGCCCTACAGTGTCAGATGTATACACGTGTTTACAGACTCCTAACCAAGCCCTACAGTGTCAGATGTATACACGTGTTTACAGACTCCTAACCAAGCCCTACAGTGTCAGATGTATACACGTGTTTACAGACTCCTAACCAAGCCCTACAGTGTCAGATGTATACACGTGTTTACAGACTCCTAACCAAGCCCTACAGTGTCAGATGTATACATGTGTTTTACAGACTCCTAACCAAGCCCTACAGTGTCAGATGTATACACGTGTTTACAGACTCCTAACCAAGCCCTACAGTGTCAGATGTATACACGTGTTTACAGACCCCTAACCAAGCCCTACAGTGTCAGATGTATACACGTGTTTACAGACTCCTAACCAAGCCCTACAGTATCAGATGTATACACGTGTTTACAGACTCCTAACCAAGCCCTACAGTGTCAGATGTATACACGTGTTTACAGACTCCTAACCAAGCCCTACAGTGTCAGATGTATACACGTGTTTTACAGACCCCTAACCAAGCCCTACAGTGTCAGATGTATACATGTGTTTTACAGACCCCTAACCAAGCCCTACAGTGTCAGATGTATACACGTGTTTACATCTGACACTATGGGGCTTGGTTAGGAGTCTGTAAACACGTGTATACATCTGACACTATGGGGCTTGGTTAGGAGTCTGTAAACACGTGTATATATCTGACACTATGGTGCTTGGTTAGGAGTCTGTAAACACGTGTATATATCTGACACTATGGTGCTTGGTTAGGAGTCTGTATACACGTGTTTACAGACTCCTAACCAAGCCCCATAGTGTCAGATGTATACACGTGTTTACAGACTCCTAACCAAGCACCATAGTGTCAGATGTAAACACGTGTATACATCTGACACTGTAGGGCTTGGTTAGGAGTCTGTAAACACGTGTATACATCTGACACTATGGGGCTTGGTTAGGAGTCTGTAAACACGTGTATACATCTGACACTATGGGGCTTGGTTAGGAGTCTGTAAACACGTGTATACATCTGACACTATGGGGCTTGGTTAGGAGTCTGTAAACACGTGTATACATCTGACACTATGGGGCTTGGTTAGGAGTCTGTAAACACGTGTATACATCTGACACTATGGGGCTTGGTTAGGAGTCTGTATACACGTGTTTACAGACTCCTAACCAAGCCCTACGGTGTCAGATCTATACACGTGTTTACAGACTCCTAACCAAGCCCCATAGTGTCAGATATATACACGTGTTTACAGACTCCTAACCATGCCCTACGGTGTCAGATGTATACACGTTTTTACAGACTCCTAACCAAGCCCCATAGTGTCAGATGTATACACGTGTTTACAGACTCCTAACCAAGCCCTATAGTGTCAGATGTATACACGTGTTTACAGACTCCTAACCAAGCCCCATAGTGTCAGATGTATACACGTGTTTACAGAATCCTAACCAAGCCCCATAGTGTCAGATGTATACACGTGTTTACAGACTCCTAACCAAGCCCTACGGTGTCAGATGTATACAGGTGTTTACAGACTCCTAACCAAGCCCTACAGTGTCAGATGTATACACGTGTTTACAGACTCCTAACCAAGCCCTACGGTGTCAGATGTAAACACGTGTTTACAGACTCCTAACCAAGCCCTACAGTGTCAGATGTATACACGTGTTTACAGACTCCTAACCAAGCCCTACAGTGTCAGATGTATACACGTGTTTACAGACTCCTAACCAAGCCCCATAGTGTCAGATGTATACACGTGTTTACAGAATCCTAACTAAGCCCCATAGTTAGATATATACATGTGTTTACAGACTCCTAACCAAGCCCCATAGTGTCAGATGCATACACGTGTTTACAGACTCCTAACCAAGCCCTACAGTGTCAGATGTATACATGTGTTTTACAGACTCCTAACCAAGCCCTACAGTGTCAGATGTATACATGTGTTTACAGACTCCTAACCAAGCCCTACAGTGTCAGATGTATACACGTGTTTACAGACTCCTAACCAAGCCCTACAGTGTCAGATATATACACGTGTTTACAGACTCCTAACCAAGCACCATAGTGTCAGATATATACACGTGTTTACAGACTCCTAACCAAGCACCATAGTGTCAGATATATACACGTGTTTACAGACTCCTAACCATGCCCTACGGTGTCAGATGTATACACGTTTTTACAGACTCCTAACCAAGCCCCATAGTGTCAGATGTATACACGTGTTTACAGACTCCTAACCAAGCCCTATAGTGTCAGATGTATACACGTGTTTACAGACTCCTAACCAAGCCCCATAGTGTCAGATGTATACACGTGTTTACAGAATCCTAACCAAGCCCCATAGTGTCAGATGTATACACGTGTTTACAGACTCCTAACCAAGCCCTACGGTGTCAGATGTATACAGGTGTTTACAGACTCCTAACCAAGCCCTACAGTGTCAGATGTATACACGTGTTTACAGACTCCTAACCAAGCCCTACGGTGTCAGATGTAAACACGTGTTTACAGACTCCTAACCAAGCCCTACAGTGTCAGATGTATACACGTGTTTATAGACTCCTAACCAAGCCCTACAGTGTCAGATGTATACACGTGTTTACAGACTCCTAACCAAGCCCCATAGTGTCAGATGTATACACGTGTTTACAGAATCCTAACTAAGCCCCATAGTTAGATATATACATGTGTTTACAGACTCCTAACCAAGCCCCATAGTGTCAGATGCATACACGTGTTTACAGACTCCTAACCAAGCCCTACAGTGTCAGATGTATACATGTGTTTTACAGACTCCTAACCAAGCCCTACAGTGTCAGATGTATACATGTGTTTACAGACTCCTAACCAAGCCCTACAGTGTCAGATGTATACACGTGTTTACAGACTCCTAACCAAGCCCTACAGTGTCAGATATATACACGTGTTTACAGACTCCTAACCAAGCACCATAGTGTCAGATATATACACGTGTTTACAGACTCCTAACCAAGCCCCATAGTGTCAGATGTATACACGTGTTTACAGACTCCTAACCAAGCCATACAGTGTCAGATATATACACGTGTTTACAGACTCCTAACCAAGCACCATAGTGTCAGATGTATACACGTGTTTACAGACTCCTAACCAAGCCCTACAGTGTCAGATGTATACACGTGTTTACAGACTCCTAACCAAGCACCATAGTGTCAGATGTATACACGTGTTTACAGACTCCTAACCAAGCCCTACAGTGTCAGATGTATACACGTGTTTACAGACTCCTAACCAAGCACCATAGTGTCAGATATATACACGTGTTTACAGACTCCTAACCAAGCACCATAGTGTCAGATATATACACGTGTTTACAGACTCCTAACCAAGCCCCATAGTGTCAGATGTATACACGTGTTTACAGACTCCTAACCAAGCCCTACAGTGTCAGATATATACACGTGTTTACAGACTCCTAACCAAGCACCATAGTGTCAGATGTATACACGTGTTTACAGACTCCTAACCAAGCACCATAGTGTCAGATGTATACACGTGTTTACAGACTCCTAACCAAGCCCTACAGTGTCAGATGTATACACAGGTTTACAGACTCCTAACCAAGCACCATAGTGTCAGATGTATACACGTGTTTACAGACTCCTAACCAAGCCCTACAGTGTCAGATGTATACACGTGTTTACAGACTCCTAACCAAGCCCTACAGTGTCAGATGTATACACGTGTTTACAGACTCCTAACCAAGCACCATAGTGTCAGATGTATACACGTGTTTACAGACTCCTAACCAAGCCCTACAGTGTCAGATGTATACACGTGTTTACAGACTCCTAACCAAGCACCATAGTGTCAGATGTATACACGTGTTTACAGACTCCTAACCAAGCCCTACAGTGTCAGATGTATACACGTGTTTACAGACTCCTAACCAAGCACCATAGTGTCAGATATATACACGTGTTTACAGACTCCTAACCAAGCACCATAGTGTCAGATGTATACACGTGTTTACAGACTCCTGCTGGCTCCTGTTTGTTATCTGTCTTTTCAAATGCAGGGGAGTGGGGCGTCTGCTCTTTTGTTTTCCCAGCCCCTTTCAGTGGGTATTCCAGCCTAACCTCATCAACGGTGCTAAACTGGGAGAATCTAAATAAGTTTCTGAAAGGTTTTATACTGTATTTTTAGATCAGTATCAGTGCATATTCTTCTTTATTGTGGTGTCTCTTACATGCAGTTATATTGTCCCTTTAAACTTATTGCAACGTGGGGAGAGATTAGACAGACACTTTTACTGCTTCCAGAATAGGGCATTTTTTTATTTATTGGCAAAAAAGCTATATTCACTTTAGGACACTGCTCTACCAAATGCCCTTACCAGGTTTTTAACCCCTTAACAACCGGGACGTACCATGTACATCACCGGTCATCAAGGGTTTCCTTGTTTATAATAGCGAGGTCCTGCCGCAAACTCTATTAGCAAGACAACCCCCATAGAAAGACTAGCGACTTACAGGGTACGTTGCTGATCCTTAAGAGGTTAAAGGTGGGCTTTTTATTTGGGTGGTGAGAGGTTCTTTGGTTTTAGTGCTAAGTAAAAATAATGCCTTTTAAACAGCAATGTCAGACTTATGAATACATAGCTGACATCGCATCAGATCCCTTTTGAATATATCATTGGCTTTCTCAACATTGCGTCAGATCCCTTTTGAATATATCATTGGCTTTCTCAACATCACGTTAGATCCCTTTTGAATACATTGTTGGCTTTCTCAACACCGCATCAGATCCCTTTGGAATATATCATTAGCTTACTCGACATTGTGTCAGATCACTTTTATATATATATATAGCGTTGGCTTTCTCGACATCGCGTCAGATCCCTTTTGAATATATTGTTGGCTTTCTCGACATCGCGTCAGATCCCTTTTGAATATATTATTGGCTTTCTCGACATCACGTCAGATCCCTTTTGAATATATTGTTGGCTTTCTCGACATTGCAGCAGATCCCTTTTGAATATATTATTGGCTGTCTCAACATCGCATCAGATCCCTTTTGAATATATCATTGGCTTTCTCGACATTGTGTCAGATCCCTTTTGAATATATAATTGGCTTTTTCAACATCGCGTCAGATCCCTTTTGAATATATCGTCACCTTGCAGCACTTTCGATAATCAAGGCCTTAGAGAGTATGATTGACCTGACGATCCAGATTGACAGATGACTTCATGAAAGAGATTGAGGCTTTCTCAAGTATCTCCTTTTAACCCCTTTTCAAGCCCTGCTGCTGAACCTTCTCCTCATTATGTACCTATTCAAATTGGAGCTGTCCTGTGAAACTAAATAGAGCTTCCAAGTAAGGTAATCAAGCTCTTTCAGATGTCTTCCTAAATCCTTCAGACTTTTCAAGGGGCTTTCTTATCCATTACCCGTTCATTCTTTTTATTGACCATTGCAATAAGAGTGTAGGTGCTAGTGGCTGTTTCATTGATTCCACTCTAGCAAGAAATATTAAGTTGCCACTACAGTCAGGAGCCACTTCTGTTCAGCGGTTTGTTGCTAATTGTAGCCGTATGAGTGGTGGACGTGTTGTTTAAGAGCCTTTACCAGTATCTGTGTCTTTGGCTTCTGGTCATACAATGACTGATGTTAATCTTGTAATAAACTGAGATTCTGAAAGTATTTGTAATAGCTCTTATTTATAAAAACATTTTACAGTGTTAAATATCTGCCTGAAGAAAAATCCAGCCTCATATAACTTCTTTATGATTGTCCAATTGATTTGGTTCCCTCTGCTACTATTCCTCATGAAAAAAATCTTTCCCCTGTGTTGTCCAGAACATTGAAGAGAATCTGGCCAAATATTGTATTAGACAATCCACCTCCTCTGCTGGTGTTTTTGGTATCTTCTTTGCCAAGAAGGAATATGGAGATTTGAGACCTTGTGTGGATTACAAAGCTTTCATTATTATAACTTTTTGTAATTATTACCCTCTGCATTTGATTCCAGCCATGAAGCTTGAACTTCCTCCTAATTTTAGAATTCATGTGATTTTTCCATGTGTCCCAGGTCAAGAGATGTTGTGAAAATCATTTTCCTCAATGTGTTCTTCCTTCTCCATATTTCTGTGGATGGTGTAGATGAATTTGTGGTTGAAAAGATCTTGGGCTGTCATATTAATCATGGACGTCTGCAGTATTTAATTTAATCAAATGTAAATGATATGGTCCTAAAAAGAATTAATGGGAACCAATGACTAATGTTTATGCACCAAGATTGGTGAGAAGGTTTAATCTTTAGCATCCTTTCTGTCCTGGTCCTGCCCATGCCCTGATATTGTGCCTTGAGAGGGGGTTATGTCAGATCGGAGAAAAGTTTTATAGAAAAAGAGCGTTAAATAAGCTTATACCTTTTGGAGATCGAGAAAAAAATTATGTGTGAAACAATATATTTTAAATAGAATATAATTGTATTATTCCTGGCGTCTATTGACTGTTTTTTCCATTTAATTATATATCCTAATAGTGTGTAAAGAAGATAAATGTTATACAAATACTTCTCTCATAAATATACTGATTGCTATCAAAATATAAATATATTGCTAACAAATACACTGATTGTTAATAAATACAATGGCCCAGATTACGAGTTTTGCATTAGAGGCTGTGCGATGCTAACAAACAGTTTTCCCTCACCGCTCACTTACCTACAGCGCTGGTATTACGAGTTTTCAGAAACCCGTCATTAAAAGACAAGAAGTGAGCGTTGAGAAAAAAAATTTTTCTCATTACAGCACTCCAATACCAGCGCTGCTTAAGTCAGCGGTGAGCTGGTGTAACGTGCTCGTGCACGATTTCCCCATAGGAATCAACGGAGAGAGCCGGCTGAAAAAAAGTCTAACACCTGCAAAAAAGCAGCGTAAAACTCCTTAACGCAGCCCCATTGATTCCTATGGGGAAATAAAATTTATGTCTACACCTAACACCCTAACATGAACCCCGAGTCTAAACACCCCTAATCTTACACTTATCAACCCTAATCTGCCGCCCCCGACATCGCCGACACCTAAATTATAATTATTAACCCCTAATCTGCCGCTCCGGACACCGCCGCCACCTACATTATACTTATGAACCCCAAATCTGCTGCCCCCAACATCGCCAAAACCTACATTATATTTATTAACCCCTACTCTGCCACCCCCAATGTTGCCACCACCTACCTACACTTATTGACCCCTAATCTGCCGCCCCCAACATAATAAACATATTAACCCCTAAACCGCCACACTCCCGCCTCGCAAACATTAGTTAAATATTATTAACCCCTAATCTGCTGTCCCTAACATCGTTGCCACCTACCTACATTTATTAACCCCTAATATGCCGCCCCGACATTAAAGTTATTAACCCCTAAACCTAAGTCTAACCCTAAACCTAACACCTATATAATTTAAATAAATCAAAATAAATATTCCTATCATTAACTAAATTATTCCTATTTAAAACTAAATATTTACCTGTAAAATAAACCCTTAGCTAGCTACAATATAACTAATAGTTACATTGTATCTAGCTTAGGGTTTATTTTTATTTTACAGGCAACTTTGTATTTATTTTAACTAGGTAGAATAGTTATTAAATAGTTATTAACTATTTAATAACTACCTAGTTAAAATAAAGACAAATTTACCTGTAAAATAAAACCTAACCTAAGTTAGACTAACACCTAACACTACACTATAATTAAATAAATTAACTAAATTAAATACAATTACCTAAATTAATAAAACAAACAAAAAAAACCCATTAAATTACAGAAAACAATAAATAAATTACAGATATTTAAACTAATTACACCTAATCTAATAGCCCTATTAAAATTGAAAAAGAGCACCCCCCCCCCAAATAAAAAAAACCCTGGCCTAAACTAAACTACCAATAGCCCTTAAAAGGGCCTTTTGTGGGGCATTGCCTGAAAGTAATCAGCTCTTTTACCTGTAAAAAAAAAAATGCAAACAACCCCCCAACAGTAAAACCCACCACCCACACAACCAACCCCCCAAATAAAATACTAGCTAAAAAACCTAAGCTCCCCATTGCCCTGAAAAGGGCATTTGGATGGGCATTGTCCTTAAAAGGGCAGTTAGCTCTTTTGCAAGCCCAAACCCCTAATCTAAAAAATAAACCCACCCAATACACCCTTAAAAAAACCTAACTTCATCCAAGCCGGGCGAAGTGGTCGTCCAGACGGGCAGAAGTCTTTATCCAAGCCAGGCAGAAGTGGTCCTCCAGACGGGCAGAAGTCTTCATCCAGACGGCATCTTCTATCTTCATCCATCTGGCGCGGTGCGGGTCCATCTTCAAGACATCCGACACGGAGCATCCTCTTCATCTGACGACTAACACAGAATGAAGGTACCTTTAAGTGACGTCATCCAAGATGGCGTCCCTTAGATTCCGATTGGCTGATAGAATTCTATCAGCCAATCAGAATTAAGGTAAAAAAATCCTATTGGCTGAAGCAATCAGCCAATAGGATTGAGCTCGCATTCTATTGGCTGTTCCAATCAGCCAATAGAATGCAAGCTCAATCCAATTGGCTGATTGCTTCAGCCAATAGGATTTTTTTACCTTAATCCTGATTAGGATTTTTTTCTACCTTAATTCTGATAATTCTATCAGCCAATCGGAATCTAAGGGGCGCCATCTAAGATGACGTCACTTAAAGGTACCTTCATTCTGTGTTAGTCGTCAGATGAAGAGGATGCTCCGCGTCGGATATCTTAAAGATGGACTCGCTCCGCGCTGGATGGATGAAGATAGAAGATGCCGTCTGGATGAAGACTTCTGCCCGTCTGGAGGACCACTTCGCCCGGCTTGGATGAAGACGTCTCCCGGTAAGTCGATCTTCAGGGGGTTAGTGTTAGTATTTTTTAAGGGTGTATTGGGTGGGTTTTATTTTTAGGTTAGGGTCTTTTGGCGGCAAAAGAGCTAACTGCCCTTTTAATGGCAATGCCCATCCAAATGCCCTTTTCAGGGCAAAGGGGAGCTTAGGTTTTTTTAGATAGGTTGTTATTTGGGGGGTTGGTTGTGTGGGTGGTGGGTTTTACTGTTGGGGGGGTTGTTTGTATTTTTTTTTACAGGTAAAAGAGCTGATTACTTTGGGGCAATGCCCCGCAAAAGGCCCTTTTAAGGGCTATTGGTAGTTTAGGCTAGGGTTTTTTTTTATTTTGGGGGGGCTTTTTTATTTTAATAGGGCTATTAGATTAGGTGTAATTAGTTTAAATTTCTGTAATTTGTTTATTATTTTCTGTAATTTAGTGGGGGGGGTTTTGTACTTTAGCTAATTTAATTTAATTTAGGTAATTGTATGTAATTTATTTAATTGTATTTAATTTAGTTTATTTATTTAATTATAGTGTAGTGTTAGGTGTAATTGTAACTTAGGTTAGGTTTTATTTTACAGGTAATTTTGTATTTATTTTAGCTAGGTAGTTAATAAATAGTTAATAATTATTTAGTAACTATTCTACCTAGTTAAAATAAATACAAACTTGCCTGTAAAATAAAAATAAATCCTAAGCTAGATACAATGTAACTATTTTACACGTAAGTATTTAGTTTTAAATAGGAATAATTTAGTTAATGATAGGAAATTTTAGTTAGATTTCTTTTAATTATATTTAAGTTAGGGGGTTTTAGGGTTAGACTTAGATTTAGGGGTTAATAATAGGTAGTTTATGGGTGTTAATGTACTTTTTAGCACTTTAGTTAAGAGTTTTATGCTACGGCGTTGTAGTGTAAAACTCTTAGCTACTGACTTTTAAATGCGGTACCATTCTTGACAGGAGAGGGTCTACCGCTCACTTTTTGGCAGACTCGTAATACCGGCACTATGCAAGTCCCATTGGAAATAGAGGATACGCAATTTACATAAGTGGATTTGCGGTATTTCCAAGTCTGGCCAAAAAAGTGAGCGGTACACCTGTACCCTCAAGACTCGTAATACCAGCGGGCATTAAAAAGCAGCGTTAGGACCGGCTAACGCTGCTTTTTAAGCCTAATGCAAAACTCGTAATCTAGACGAAAATTTGTCTTAAATGAGACATTCATAAAGGATTCATATTTAAAAGGTCATTATTAAAAGTTCATCTTAAAAGTTCAAGTGGAGAGGAACACATGTGTGTAGTATATATGTAATGATATGGCTGCAGCCTTTGGTATGGTAATAGCGGTTTGGCTGCTAAGAGCCTATATTTACTGGTATAAAATAAGCAGGTATATTAATCTGACCTTTCTTGGTCCTAAAATCGGAATGTTCTGAACTCCTAAACGTAGTGTTAAAAGTAATTTGCGGATTTTTAAACAACACTCTCCAGGGGTTATCCTTCCAGTAGTTTGACCCTTTTTTTTTTTTTTTTTTGTGGGTTTGCAGATGGATGCCTTTATTGCGGCTTCTGCAGCCATATCATTACATATATACTACACATACGTGTTCTCCACTTGAACTCTTAAGATGAACTTTTAATAATGACCTTTTAAATATGAATCCTTTATGAATGTCTCATTTAAGACAAATATTGAATTGTATCACTGCTCTAGATTTGTTCTTCAGTTCGATTCCGTTTCACTTTTTAACCTTTTAGCTTGAAGTTGATGTTTGAACTATATTGAAATTTTTACATTTTAAATCCTTTTTAAAATTTAAAAACGAAAAAGCATTGCTTATGAAGTTTGTATAAGTACATAAAAGGTTGGCAAACCTACTACAATCATTGTATTTATTAACAATCAGCGTATTTGTTAGCAATATATTTGTATTTGATAGCAATCAGTGTATTTGTATAACATTTATCTTCTTTACACACTGTTAGGATATATAATTGAATGGAAAAAACAGTCAATAGACGCCAGTTATTTTTCTATTTTAAAACATATCGTTTCACACATAATTTTTTCTCGATCTCCAAGAGGTATTAGCTTATTTAGCGCTCTTTTTCTATAAAACTTTTCTCCTAAAATACCCCCTTTAGGAAGCATAGAGGAAGCTTCCATTAGATAAAAGAGCCTATACCCATTAGCGCAAAACCATGATATACTTACTGTTGACTGGGCGCCGGTGAGAGGCCAGCACCATGCTATACTTACTGTTGACTGGGTGCCGGTGAGAGGCCAGCACCATGCTATACTTACTGTTGACTGGGTGCCGGTGAGAGGCCAGCACCATGCTATACTTACTGTTGACTGGGTGCCGGTGAGAGGCCAGCACCATGCTATACTTACTGTTGACTGGGTGCCGGTGAGAGGCCAGCACCATGCTATACTTACTGTTGACTGGGTGCCGGTGAGAGGCCAGCACCATGCTATACTTACTGTTGACTGGGTGCCGGTGAGAGGCCAGCACCATGCTATACTTACTGTTGACTGGGTGCCGGTGAGAGGCCAGCACCACACTGATGCTGAAGCTGGATTTATGTTATAACAAGGAAATCCGCTGCTGCCAGAGCCAGGGATTGCAATAAGTAACTTTGGCTTAGTATGGTTGTCTTCATTTGCCTGTGCATTATCCTTAGCGGTTTTTATATTTTTGCTACATGAAAGAGACCTTTGTTAAATGGTCTTCTCAGATTACCATTCAGTGCTTTCTTATTCACATGGAGACTAAAGCAATCTTGTTTCTGACCTGTTACCTTGTCCCTAACCCTGGCAAAGCTTTTGGATTATGCTACCTTTCTAAACAAATCTACTAAGATCCACTTTGTGAGGACTGATTTGCTGGTTATTAATAAACTTTGAAACTGTGTCCTGACCACTGGACCTCCTTTATCCCCGTGCTCTGGTTTTGGACTATTCTTCTATTGTAGACCCCAGCTTATACATGGATGATTCTACAGTTTTCCTGTCAATGGTTGCTGCTCATTCTCTGCACTACCTTTTATACTCAATGAGAAGGTGGCTCAATGAAAAGACTGCACATTTTTGTACTCACCAACTTGACTCCACTGGTGCTCCTTCTTTCTTCATGGCAGTGGTCCTCTGGGGTGGTCCTCTTCATCGCGGCAGTCCTTCTTCCATCATCAGTCTTACATCTTTTTCCTCTTTCTTCCATCCGATACTTATTTTCTTCTTATATTCTGGTAGATGTCCTCTTCATGAGATCACCACTGCACACTGAAGCATGAATGCAAGGTTCCTCCTTATATAGGAGTGCCCTTGCATTTCTATTTGCTGGTTTCTGAATTGTTATTCCAACCAACCAATAGAAAAATATTTAATTATTTTGGTTGATTGGACTAACAATTCAAAAATTAGCCAACAGAAAATCAAGGGCACCCCTGAATAAGGAGGAACTTTGAATTCAAACTTCAGTGTGCTGTGGTGATCTGATAAAGAGGACATCTACCAGAAGATTGGATAGAAGAAGAAGATGGAAGACTGACGATTGTAGACAGAAGATGGAAGTAAGTTTATATAGCAGTGCCTGATATATGTAACAAATAAAAGCCCATAAGGTCACAATTGGTACAGAAGTGTAATCTTCATTCTTTTGTTGGCTCTTCCAGGTATGGGGCCCATTCACATGAACGAGGTGAGGTGTAATGGTACAGAGAACTCTTTGTGGGATTGTCAGTACAAGAATATCACTGAGGAGGACTGTAAGCATAGTGAGGATGCAGCCGTCAAGTGCAACTTTCCATACATGGGCTATGAGACGACGGTAAGCAACATTCTCATTTGATTTCACAATGACGGAGTGACTCGGGTGTCTGGTGTGATTGTGTTGATCTCATGTGGGTGAAAAGGCAAATTTGAGGTCACAAATTGATTGTTGTTGGATAAGTTTTAATGTAAATGGTTCCTCCATCTATTAACCTGTATTACTTTGTTACATTATGGGAATTAATAGATTGTATTACAATGCTTGGACACTATCCATGTCTTATAACTCATCTTATGTGTGTCAGTCACCCTGGGTGGTACCCCATATTCTGCAGTAATGTTCTGTGTGTCACTGTCACCCTGGGTGGTGGGATGTACCCCATATGCTGTATTAATGTTCTTTGTGTTTCACTGTCACTCTGGGGGTGAGACAGACCCCATATGATGTAGTAATGTTCTGTGTGTCACTGTCACTCTGGGGGCTGAGACAGACCCCATATGATGTACTAATGTTCTGTGTGTCACTGTCACTCTTGGGGTGAGACAGACCCCATATGATGTAGTAATGTTCTGTGTGTCACTGTCACTCTGGGGGTGAGACAGACCCCATATGATGTAGTAATGTTCTGTGTGTCACTGTCACTCTGGGGGTGAGACAGACCCCATATGATGTAGTAATGTTCTGTGTGTCACTGTCACTCTGGGGGTGAGACAGACCCCATATGATGTAGCAATGTTCTGTGTGTGTCTGTCACTTTGGGGGGGGGGGTGAGACAGACCCCATATGATGTAGCAATGTTCTGTGTGTGTCTGTCACTTTGGGGGGGGGGGGGTGAGACAGACCCCATATGATGTGGCAATGTTCTCTGTGTGTCTGTCACTTGGGGGGGGTGAGACAGACCCCATATGATGTAGTAATGTTCTGTGTGTGTCACTGTCACTCTGGGGGTGAGACAGACCCCATATGATGTTGTAATGTTCTGTGTGTGTTTCTTCCAGCTGTAACAATAGAAGCAGACTACAGAACAAGGGGTCTGTTTGTTTGTCTCTGTCTTATCTTGGGGATAATAGACAGACCTCATGTCACATAGCCAGGTTCTGTCTCTTTGTCTCCTTGGGCGGATTGACAGACCCCATGTCCTGTAGTCAGGTTTATTTGGTCTCTGTGTCACCTTGTGGAGGATTGACAGACCCCATGTCCCTTAGCTAGGTTTTGTTTGTCTCTGTGTCACCTTGGGAGGATAGACAGACCCCATGTCCCGTAGCTAGGTTTTGTTTGTCTTTGTGTCACCTTGGGAGGATAGACAGACCCCATGTCCCGTAGCTAGGTTTTGTTTGTCTTTGTGTCACCTTGGAAGAATAGACAGACCCCATGTCCCAAAGCCAGGTTTTGTTTGTCTCTGTGTCACCTTGGGAGGATTGACAGACCCCATGTCCCGTAGCTAGGTTTTGTTTGTCTCTGTGGAGAAGATTGACAGACTGCATGTCCTGCTTCTGGTCTCTGTGCCACTTTGGGGAGGATGGACAGACACCATGTCCCATAGCCAGGTTCTGTTTGTCTCTGTCACTTTGGGAGGATAGACATACCCCATAGCCAGGTTCTGATTGTCACATTGGGAGGATAGACAGACCCCATGTCCCATAGCCAGGTTATGTTTGTCTCTGTGGAGAAGATTGACAGACTGCATGTCCTGCTTCTGGTCTCTGTGCCACTTTGGGGAGGATGGACAGACACCATGTCCCATAGCCAGGTTCTGTTTGTCTCTGTCACTTTGGGAGGATAGACATACCCCATAGCCAGGTTCTGATTGTCACATTTTGAGGATAGACAGACCCCATGTCCCATAGCCAGGTTATGTTTGTCTCTGTGGAGAAGATTGACAGACTGCATGTCCTGCTTCTGGTCTCTGTGCCACTTTGGGGAGGATGGACAGACACCATGTCCCATAGCCAGGTTCTGTTTGTCTCTGTCACTTTGGGAGGATAGACATACCCCATAGCCAGGTTCTGATTGTCACATTGGGAGGATAGACATACCCCATGTCCCATAGCCAGGTTATGTTTGTCTCTGTCACCTTGGGGAGGATAGACAGACCACATGTCCTGTAGTTAGGTTCTGTTTGTTTCTATGTCACATTGGGAGGATAGACAGACCCATGTCCTATAGCCAGGTTCTGTTTGTCTCTGTCACATTGGGAGGATAGACAGACCCCATGTCCCATAGCCAGGTTCTATTTGTCTCTATGTCACCTTAGGGAGGATAGACAGACCCCATGTCCCGTAGCTAGGTTCTATTTGTCTCTGTTACCTTGGGGAGGATAGACAGACCCCATGTCCCATAGCCAGGTTCTATTTGTCTCTATGTCACCTTGGGGAAGATAGACAAACCCCATGGGTCTGCTTGTCTCTGTCACCTTAGGGAGAATAGACAGACCCCATGTCCCTTAGCCATGTGCTGTTTGTCTTTATGTCACATTGGGAGGATAGACAGACCCCATGTCCCATAGCCAGGTTCTATTTGTCTCTATGTCACATTGGGAGGATAGACAGAGACAAACAGAACCTGGCTATGGAACATGTGGTCTGTCTATCCTCCCAAGGTGACATAGAGACAAATAGAACCTGGCTATGGGACATGGGGTCTGTCTATCCTCCCAATGTGACATAGAGACAAACGGCACCTGGCTAAGGGACATGGGGTCTGTCTATCCTCCCAAAGTGACAGAAACAAGCAGAACCTAGCTATGGGGCACGGGGTCTGTCTATCCTCCCTAAGGTGACAGAGACAAACAGAACCTAGTTACAGGACATGGGGTCTGTCTATCCTCCCTAAGGTGACATAGAGACAAACATAACCTGGCTATGGGACATGGGGTCTGTCTATCGTCCCTAAGGTGACATAGAGACAAATATAACCTGGCTATGGAACATGGGATCTATGTCACCTTGAGGAGGATGCACAGACCCCATGACCCATAGCCAGGTTCTATTTGTTTCTGTCACCTTGGAAGGATAGACAGACCCCATAGCCAGGTTCTGTTTGTCTCTATGTCACCTTGGGAGGATAGACAAACCCCATGTCCCATAGCCCGGTTCTGATTGTCTCTATGTCACCTTGGGGAGGATAGACAAACCCCATGTCCCATAGCCCGGTTCTGATTGTCTCTATGTCACCTTGGGGAGGATAAACAGACCCTACGCCCAATAGCCAGGTTCTATTTGTCCCTATAAACAAACTATATATTAGTGCTAACACTGTGTTAAAAGAAAAAAGTTGCAAATTCAAAGTGCACACTCTAATGTGCTAAGAATGTGAAAAGATATATTCCTTTAATCTGTTGTATTCTGCTCCTTTGTTGTGCTGCAGACCACAGAAAGAAGAGATATCACATAGTGAAGCTCTATGTGGAGAAGGTAACACCAGAGTGGTCTAGAACCTTGCTCACATGGGATATAGCTATGACTATGCTCTCAGGTAAGACAGTGTGGTGTTAAACCAATAAATTCTATGGAAAAGACCAAGGATGTCAACTGGATCATGACATAAAAACAATTTGTTTAAAACAAGGAAATCTCAACACCAACGAGGGCTAATAGGACTAGTACACGCCAAAGCAAGTCCTACAGAAAAATGCACCAAATATAACCGGCGCACTTTACCGATCTGAGGCCCAGCGTGAGCAATACATATAATAAGCTCCCTCTTCCTTGTAACAGCGCTCCAACGTACGTTTCTCTGATACAGCGGCTTTTTCAGGGAGTACTATCTGTTGTGTTATCAGTCCTTTTTAAATGTCCAGATCAGTTTTCATTGGTTACTTAACGCTCTCTCAAATCTATGTCAGACTTAGGCAAGGAAAATAACTCATATATGCAGTTTATAAACACATAATGTCCATATGGTTATAACAATGCTTTCATTACAGTTAATAAAGGTTTCCTGTTCACATATTAACTCAGCTAGAAGTAAGCTTTTTGCACACGTTGGGTAGCGCTTACCTGAAGTGCAAAAAGCCGAACTTGGAATGTCACAATCGCGTTAACGTATTCCCCCATAGAAGTCAATAGGGGCAAGAAAAGTGTACAAATCTAACACCCTACTTCCGCGCAAACCCTACCGCATTTTCTCAAGTTCACTAACATGACATTTCATATTCTAATGCTCTTCAGAATTCAGAAGAATATGTTCTAATTATTCTTAAATAAATATTTCTACATATGTCTGATGGTATCTTTACCTATATAGATGATTAGATATAGGTATAGATACATACAGATATAAATATAGGAATATCTATTTAAAAATACAAAGAACATATTCCTATATGTGAAAAACATTGGAATGGGAAATAGTTACAGTAAATACGTAGTTAAACATTGTTTTTTTTTAATATGAAGATTGCATAAATATGTTTTAATATGTTTTCATCTACTTGACTGCAAAGGGTTCCAATGCACTTCTTTATGTATTTGTGTTTATATGTGTATACATGTCTAAATACATATATACACATAAATACACATAAATACATATATACACATAAATATATATACACATAAATACATATATATACACATACATACATATATATATACACATACATACATATATATATACACATACATACATACATACATATATACACATACATACATATATACACATACATACATATATACACATAAATACATATATATACACATACATACATATATATACACATAAATACATATATACACATACATACATATATATACACATAAATACATATATATATACACATACATACATATATATACACATACATACATACATACATATATACACATACATACATACATACATACATATATACACATAAATACATATATACACATAAATACATATATATACACATAAATACATATATATACACATAAATACATATATATACACATACATACATATATACATATATATACACATACATACATATATATACACATACATACATATATATACACATACATACATATATACACATAAATACATATATACACATAAATACATATATATACACATACATACATATATATACACATAAATACATATATACACATACATACATATATATACACATAAATACATATATATACACATACATACATATATATACACATACATACATACATACATATATACACATACATACATACATACATACATATATACACATAAATACATATATACACATAAATACATATATACTCATAAATACATATATATACACATACATACATATATATACACATACATACATATATATATAGAGAAAGGGTAGGGAAAGGGAGGCTAGTAGAGCCAAATTTATAATTCTTTACCTAGGACTGTGTGGCAACGCCCAGGTGTAAATAAAACCTTATACGAAGGTAAAAATAGCCAATGTGCAGACCCTTTAAATATTTAGATAATCATTTTGAAAAAGGGAGATACTACAACAACCGCAATTAGATTGCTATAATGTATAGACAGGGATTGCAGCACATATTTTTTTAAAATAAATAGCTTAGTAAGTTCTAAAGCTCCGCTAAAATAGCGGTGTGTGTAGGTATATACTCACTCCCCACATTCACAAGTGCCACCCAGCGCCGAAGTTGAATAAAAGGTTACTACTAAATTAAGGAACACATGAATCGATGAGTCAAGAAGCGTAATTGGATCAATGCATGCGCACAGATTTGGCTGTGCAGTTTTATTATAGTTCACACAGATTAAACCAGAAAAGCAAGCGAGTTCAACTAATTTAGATTGACAACACCTCCACTAGAGGGTGGTTACGTATAAGCGTAAAATCCGCCACCATAGTGATCATTGAGGATCTATGTCAAAACAACACATGTATACAGATAAACAGAAAAGAATTCACGCAAACAATATTGTAAGATGAAACATGTAGTGCTTAAGTCATGTGCACTATACCTGAATTTGGCCAAATTGTGCAAAGAAACATCCTCAAAATAATTTCTAGTAGAGGGCAGTATAGTCTGTAGGGGGCTAAAAGAAACAACACCTGTAACAGCGGGCACCACCAACTATATGAGAGGTATCAGGTGTCATGTTATCATATTCCAGGATCTATGTTTCTTAACCCCAGTTTATACAGACTAACCGTTTGAAACTTAATAGCATTAAGTAATATACAATATACATGTATTAGTTGAACAGTATTTTTGCAGACCAGTGGAAGTTATGGGGATAGTATATAGCAACTCCAGTATTCAGCGGGCACCACCTTAAGTAAGGGTATCCGGTGTCATGAATAGTATCAATTCTGGATCTATGTTAAAACTACCCCAGAATAACTTTTTTCCGTCTGTTACAGTTGTATAGAAAATGGAAAAGACTTACAGAGCATTACAACTCATTATACCTGATATACAACAGTATCTGAATATCAAGAGCAAACATGTACACAGAATGTGATGAGAATAATGTAAGTGGATCACCCTTTTCAGGGCTTAGACATGTCCCATAAGTAGGAACTGTGTATACAAATGGTACATTATTACACCTTCGGATGTCCAGGTGATTGAGCTGAAAAGTCAGATGGTAAATGCTCAGTTAGTTATACAACCGTATCTTTGCTTTCTGTTAGAGAATTTCAAAAGGTTTCCGTGTGTAGATAGATTTCAATTCAAAACAAACATGCTACATTCTAGCACAGCGTGGACGCCACAGCGATCTGTCCTTCGTGCATGTCCGTCTCCACTTCTTACGTCACTGCCGACGTACGTTTCACCCCCCACGTGACAGCCAGAGAGCACAGGGGTTTCCTCAGGGCATCCGCTTTTGCCCTGAGGAAACCCCTGTGCTCTCTGGCTGTCACGTGGGGGGTGAAACGTACGTCGGCAGTGACGTAAGAAGTGGAGACGGACATGCACGAAGGACAGATCGCTGTGGCGTCCACGCTGTGCTAGAATGTAGCACGTTTGTTTTGAATTGAAATCTATCTACACACGGAAACCTTTTGAAATTCTCTAACAGAAAGCAAAGATACGGTTGTATAACTAACTGAGCATTTACCATCTGACTTTTCAGCTCAATCACCTGGACATCCGAAGGTGTAATAATGTACCATTTGTATACACAGTTCCTACTTATGGGACATGTCTAAGCCCTGAAAAGGGTGATCCACTTACATTATTCTCATCACATTCTGTGTACATGTTTGCTCTTGATATTCAGATACTGTTGTATATCAGGTATAATGAGTTGTAATGCTCTGTAAGTCTTTTCCATTTTCTATACAACTGTAACAGACGGAAAAAAGTTATTCTGGGGTAGTTTTAACATAGATCCAGAATTGATACTATTCATGACACCGGATACCCTTACTTAAGGTGGTGCCCGCTGAATACTGGAGTTGCTATATACTATCCCCATAACTTCCACTGGTCTGCAAAAATACTGTTCAACTAATACATGTATATTGTATATTACTTAATGCTATTAAGTTTCAAACGGTTAGTCTGTATAAACTGGGGTTAAGAAACATAGATCCTGGAATATGATAACATGACACCTGATACCTCTCATATAGTTGGTGGTGCCCGCTGTTACAGGTGTTGTTTCTTTTAGCCCCCTACAGACTATACTGCCCTCTACTAGAAATTATTTTGAGGATGTTTCTTTGCACAATTTGGCCAAATTCAGGTATAGTGCACATGACTTAAGCACTACATGTTTCATCTTACAATATTGTTTGCGTGAATTCTTTTCTGTTTATCTGTATACATGTGTTGTTTTGACATAGATCCTCAATGATCACTATGGTGGCGGATTTTACGCTTATACGTAACCACCCTCTAGTGGAGGTGTTGTCAATCTAAATTAGTTGAACTCGCTTGCTTTTCTGGTTTAATCTGTGTGAACTATAATAAAACTGCACAGCCAAATCTGTGCGCATGCATTGATCCAATTACGCTTCTTGACTCATCGATTC